>NC_092276.1:10830797-10853144 GCF_036320965.1 Panulirus ornatus
AACTTTAATATTTCTTATCCAACTTTAATATTTCTTATCCATCTTTAATATTTCTTATCCAACTTTAATATTTCTTATCCAGCTTTAATATTTCTTATCCAGCTTTAATATTTCTTATCCAACTTTAATATTTCTTATCCAACTTTAATATTTCTTATCCAGCTTTAATATTTCTTATCCATCTTTAATATTGTCTTTGCGACCAACCAGAAGATTGTCGCTTATCCCCTAAACCACCCCCTTCCCCTTAAAAAAAAAAACAGAAACAAACTCTCCTGGCTTAAAAAATTTTATGAAATCACGGTAAGATTTGAGATAGTTTGACCTCGCAATCTTCAAGGGATACTTTGGTGTAGAAATACTCGTGAATACAAGGTGGTGTTTGCATTTAGGATCATAACAGAGACGAGGGTTTCAAAGCTCACTAGGGCGAGCGTACCTACATTTTGTATATGATCTCCTTCCACTCTGAAACCCAAGAGGCGACCAGGCATGAAAATCCAAATCCGACGACCCGAAGAGAAAAACGGAGAAGACAAAGGCGAGAACAGAAAACGGACTGTATAAAAAAAAAAAGGGGGGGTCAGTGTTCGAAATCTCTTCTTTCAGGTCCGAAATCGGACAACTTGCCACATTAAGCCCCTCAAAGGCGCTTAAGAGATTACTGATCGCCTCGGAGGTGCAGACTGATTGTGTCCCGGAGTGGGAGGGAAGAATTCTGAGCTGCTGAACCTCAGGTATATTGTCGTCCTGGTCAGGATTTGCTGAGGTGCTGAGGGAGAGAGTTGCTTTGTTGGGGGACGACGACGCCCCCCCTTCGCCCCGCGCCAGCCCGCCAGCCAGTCCTCCCTCCCAACGCAATTAAAGAAACTATTAGTTACGCGGACGATCTACCGCTACGCTCTTACGATGAGATGCGTCTAACTCAGCTAAGCTGAGACTTAAGCGTTTCCTCTCGCCAGTCCTAGCAGCTTAAGAGGCCCTGAGATAAGTCAGTAGTCTAATCAAGATATTGTTTATCGTTCATAAGCGTTTAGATCGCCTTCAGTCACAACGAAGTGGAGAAGACAATGGACGAATGGTGTTAGTAAAAGGAATTGAAGCAAGGTGAGGGAGTGCAGATACAAGGTTGAATGGGATGTAGAGACTGGCTTTGAGGTAGTACGAATCCTCGAGAGGTGGGTGAGGTAAGGCTTGGAGAAATTGATATGATATGGGACAAACGTGGCAAAAAAAAAAAGGATAGGTTTTGTGCTTGGTAGGATAAGGTTTAGTTACACATGCTAAGGATGAATAGAAGGACTCAAGACTCTCTCTCTCTCTCTCTCTCTCTCTCTCTCTCTCTCTCTCTCTCTCTCTCTCTCTCTCTCCAAGATCGAGACTAAGGCGAATGGCACATCGAAGCATTTGAGCGAGGAAGATATATATATATATATATATAAGAGAGCCAGTGACGCGGGGACCTACTTTGGAAAGAACTTGTCAGACAAACTTTGGCAAACCCATGTATATTGAAAAACACACACGGATTGCTCTCGAGTCTTAGCGATCAATGTCTTCAAGAAGCAACAAGTCTCAAAATTTACTTTGACCAAAGTGGGGGAAAAAAAAGAATGTAATTATGTTCAGAATGCTGTTCAGTACTGGTTAGATATAGTCATAAGAGCCAAAACGTGTGAGATGTTGTGGTCATCCTAATTGGCCATATTGTGTGCCCTCCCATCCTGGCGAGGGCTGGTCGAGGGGCTCAGCTCTGTCTTGGCATCACTGGCAAGACTTGGCCTTAAGGTAGAGCTGCTCCACATTTGATAGGCAAGATAGGGCTTACGAGAGTGGGCCATTATCGAGGCCGTCAGTAGCGCGAGCCAAGGGTTTATAGTAAGGACGCCACAGATTTTCGGGCAGGTTCTGCTCACGAGAGAGAGAGAGAGAGAGAGAGAGAGAGAGAGAGAGAGAGAGAGAGAGAGAGAGAGAGAGAGAGAAGAGAGAGAGAGTGTGTGTGTGTGTGTGTGTGTGTGTGTGTGTCCATCGGCCGAAAAGTACCTAGGGAGTTACCTGATCATGTCTTCTCGTCTCATCTGGGACTGTCTTCAACCACTTGCCCAAGTTTTCTTTTACATTCACTCAAACTACAACTCGGAAGTCTTCATTTGCATTTAATGTTATCTATAATAAACACTTGCCATGAGAGACAACTCACCATTGCCTTTTTCACAGCTTAAGATTCCAAGTAATTACACAAACAATGTTGTAAGATACAAACTATTCATAGTGGTAAACTTCTGCTCAAAAATACGTCGTGGGGAAGAGAAATGAATCATTAAATGATTGGCTGCTGATACCAACGGGTTGAAGGGGGATAATGAGACTTAACAAACGCGAGAGATATTCATAGACTGCATCAAATTAAATATGGAACAATAATGATTACGTTGTATCGAAAGACAAAATCATTTTGGCTTACCCATATCAACATGTATCCAAAAGAAACTTCAAATATGTAATAGTTAGGCTCTGCCTTTTCACTGTAGCGTACGTAAAAGACTAGGGAAAAGAACATAGGAATGTCATATATATATAGACATTTAATCACTGGCCATCAGCGGGGCAGTTTGCTCTTCCTTACTCGTTTCCAATCACCACCATCAAATCTTCCCCCTCACCATCATCCCTATCCCGCCTCTCTCTCTCTCTCTCTCTCTCTCTCTCTCTCTCTCTCTCTCTCTCTCTCTCTCTCTCTCTCTCTCTCTCTCTCTCTCTCCCATACATCATCCTCGTCTCCACCACCACAGGTCCCTCTCCAGTTCTCCACACGTACCCCTACCGCCTCCCACACACCCCCCCCATACATCATCCTCGTCTCCACCACCACAGGTCCCTCTCCAGTTCTCCACACGTACCCCTACCGCCTCCCACACACCCCCCATACATCACCACACAGGCAGGACGCTGCTGCTAAGCTCCGTAATAAAGACAAGAGCATCATATTTGTCCTCGTGTACACCAGACGAATTTTGCCATCCCTGAGGACCGAGGGACGGGAATGTGGGCATTTCTCCCCAGATTATAGTAAGGATTTCGAGATATAACCCTAAAATATGGGACGCTAGAGAGACCATCTTCTCCCTAATTTCGCATTTTTAGAATGTCTCCCTATATTTTTTTTTTCCTTTTTCTGGAATACAGAGAAAAAGAGAAGCCCCTGATTCTATAGAACAAAATGAGGCCTATCCTCGGCTCTCCTCATCTCTACTCATATCCTTTTCCTTAGCCAGGATAACCATCCTTTCCGGGTCTCCCACATTAGCCCAAAGGACTCCCAAGGTGGGCGTCAGGTACGTAGAAAGACCCATCTGTGGAGAGAGGGAGGGTGTGGGGTGTGCGTTCTCCTGGTACCTCCCTCCCTTCTTTCCTACGATGGAGTTTCTGTGTCGCTGAGTTTTGTCAAGCGCCTTGTGCTGTCTTCCCTCGCACGCCTTTCATATTTCTGGGCTTCAGAACAAATGACTCGCTCGCGCCCTTCCACACACACACACACACACACACACACACACACACACACAACACACACACACACACACACTCTGCAAAAGATTCCTTTTTTTTTTTTTTTGTTCCTACACTCTGCTCTGGCATAAATGTTTCCTCTTCTTTCGTTCCCTCACGACGAATCTTCAATGAAAAAATTGTGCTGTGCTCTGAGGCATTTGTGATTTGTGCTCTTGTCTCTGATTCGTTCTCGTTTTTTTTCCCCCCCAGGGTGATCTGATGCCATGAATTGTGGTAATGATGAGGGTGTGGCTCTAGTGTCTGGAAGTGAGTTTTGGTGGTCAAGTGTCATCACCGCTAGTTACTGCCTCCTCCTCCTCCTCCTCCTCCTTCTGCACAAGCTTAATGACTCGAAGCCACAGGTTTCATTCATCGTGTGCTGCTGAAGAGGAAAGATCATTTTGGAGGAATTTTTCAAGAGAGAGACGACTCCAATATTTAGAGGTGAGTGTATTCTCTCAAGTGTTATGACCATTTAGCTACCTTTCTCCTCTGGCTCACGCTTGACGACAGGTAGCCAAAGATTTGATTCATGTAGTCACGTCTGCTCGTATGGGTCTTCAAGGATGAAAAATCATTTGGGAGGAATATTTGGGGAGAAGATCGTAAATGAGATGAATATCCAAAGGGCTGAGGTAACTATCCCTGTGAATATTGTCGTTTTTAATGTAGCGTTATAGGGAGGACTATTCATATGTTGCTTACAAACTTCGAGCAGGTCCCCGACGCCTTCATTTCCATGGTTCGGTGTATTAGGCAGAGCAGAGGTGTGTGTGTGGAGAGGATGAGCAGAGAGAGAGAGAGAGAGAGAGAGAGCCCATTGTCTTTCCTTATGAGAAACGTCGGAAAGAATCTAGCAGAGGAGCCATGATGGGCCCTGGACATCGCTGGAAGTTCTACAACCGTAATACGTTAATTGCTGGTCTGTCAACACACACACAGACCCTCCCACTCAAACGCTCCTTCCAGGATGAGCAAACATTTAAGGAAATAACGATTCCCAAACAGTTGTGACTCAGCTGGGACCAACCTAAACCGGGATCTAGCCTTTTCCATCTCGGGGAGGTCTTGTCCTTGGGCCCCACTACAACGCATATATATCATTCTCGCTGCCTGGAAATTGGCTTGGAAAAGAAAATGTGATAATCTCTCTCTGGCGCAAGACCACAAACCAGTCGCCGGGAAAGGGATATAGAGTGGATATTGTGTGGTAGGCGTGTGCTGTGGTGACTGTGGTGGATGGGGCGGTTGTGTGGACGAAGAGGATTCTGCGGAGCGTGATCATGGTGTGGAGGGAGATGCCAAGGGTGGGTTGTGTGGAGGGTGTATTCGAGGGAGAGGTTGCAGGTGTGTGTATGGGGGATCTCAAGAGATTCGTTGCCAGACGGTAGGGAAGCGGACAAGATGAGGGTAAATATTGAGCTAAAAGTGCGAGACGGAGGGAGACTGGCTGTGTGTGTGTGTGTGTGTGTGTGTGTGTGTTGAGGGGGAGGGGAAACCTCGTCGTCCAATACTATAGCCAACAAATCTTTGAGAACTTTTTTCCGAGATTTTTTCCAGTGTTTAGGTTTATTTCTACCCTTTCTGTTGTGTAAGGAAAACATTTCGTTTCTGTTTATCTACAGCTGTTCTTTGAGCCTTGATACAACCTGTCCCTAAAAGCACCATTAGGGAATTTTGAGGTCAGACACCACTTCGATTATATGGCGAATTATGTAGACTATGATTATTCTCTTAAGACCACATTTGTACTGAGCGTAGCTTAAAAAGATTCTAGTTCCCGGACGTATGTACGTAATAGTATTTACGTAATCGAAAACTATGTATGTACATTTTCCAGCCAGTCTTTGAAAGCTTTTATACCTACGAGGAGAAATATGCAAATACGTGAAGAGAAAGTGTTAAAGAATAAGGTAAGAAAGGGATGAATGATGTATAATGAATGATCCCTATTTGCTATGCAAATATGTGAAGAGAAAGTGTTAAAGAATAAGGTAAGAAAGGGATGAATGATGTATAATGAATGATCCCTATTTGCTATGCAAATATGTGAAGAGAAAGTGTTAAAGAATAAGGTAAGAAAGGGATGAATGATGTATAATGAATGATCCCTATTTGCTATGCAAATATGTGAAGAGAAAGTGTTAAAGAATAAGGTAAGAAAGGGATGAATGATGTATAATGAATGATCCCTATTTGCTATGCAAATATGTGAAGAGAAAGTGTTAAAGAATAAGGTAAGAAAGGGATGAATGATGTATAATGAATGATCCCTATTTGCTATGCAAATATGTGAAGAGAAAGTGTTAAAGAATAAGGTAAGAAAGGGATGAATGATGCATAATGAATGATCCCTATTTGCTATGCAAATATGTGAAGAGAAAGTGTTAAAGAATAAGGTAAGAAAGGGATGAATGATGTATAATGAATGATCCCTATTTGCTATGCAAATATGTGAAGAGAAAGTGTTAAAGAATAAGGTAAGAAAGGGATGAATGATGTATAATGAATGATCCCTATTTGCTATGCAAATATGTGAAGAGAAAGTGTTAAAGAATAAGGTAAGAAAGGGATGAATGATGTATAATGAATGATGCCTATTTGCTATTTGGCTAGTTTGATGTGTCGCTAAATTTTGATGGAAGGTCTGAGGGACTGGACAAGAGGACCTGGTGATTTCCAGAACACGTGAGTGGTTGGCTGAGCCAGTGTTATAGCTCTCTCTCTCTCTCTCTCTCTCTCTCTCTCTCTCTCTCTCTCTCTCTTCTCTCTCTCTCTCTCTCTCTCTCTCTCACTCTCACACACACACACACACTCAATGTAAAAGGACATTGTAGCCCCAACACCTGCGATATGGCTAGAATGATAGAAAGATATTATCAAACTACTAAAGGGTCCTTGATCCATATACATCGGATGATCCTGATGACACGTGTCTCCCTGTGTGCCAGTAAGGGTTTGTGCAGACACACTCGATAAACTACAGGAAGTAATTTGCATAATACCAATGGTTAAGTAGCAGTTAGTATTAGTCACATGCTTTATCAATACGTAATTATTTATTAATTCTCGACACATAACTATTTATATAGACCTATTTATATATCTACATCTACATGGATATATATATATATATATATATATATATATATATATATATATATATATATATATATATATATATATATATATATATATATATATGTATGTATGTATGTATATATACACACAACTACATATATCTACCTATATAAACTTACATCATTCATGACAAATATGCAGTCCTATAGAGTAGTGATCTTGATATACAAATATGTCTGGAAACATGTACAAAGTCTTCGCATTTCTCTCCGACTCTTCACCTCCCCTCACGGTAATAAGATCTTTTGTCAAGCCAGGTCGATTGCGCTCTCCTCTTTGCTCCTTTCACACTCCAGGGACTATTTATAGGACGAGGAAGGAGGAGCAGGTTGAGGAGGAGGAGGAGGTAACAGTTGGCATTGGACGAACGAGTTCATTGTTGTCTCCGTCGGCCTGATATCCATGTGTGTGTGTGTGGGTGGTTGGGTGTCTGTGAGGGTGGGTGCCAGTGTGTGTATGTGTGTGTGTGTGTGGGTGGTTGGGTGTCTGTGTGGGTGGGTGCCAGTGTGTGTATGTGTGTGTGTGTGGGTGGTTGGGTGTCTGTGTGGGTGGGTGCCAGTGTGTGTATATGTGTGTGTGTGGGTGGTTGGGTGTCTGTGTGGGTGGGTGCCAGTGTGTGTATGTGTATGTGTGTGTGGGTGGTTGGGTGTCTGTGTGGGTGGGTGCCAGTGTGTGTATGTGTGTGTGTGTGGGTGGTTGGGTGTCTGTGTGGGTGGGTGCCAGTGTGTGTATGTGTGTGTGTGTGTGTGGGTGGTTGGGTGTGTGTGTGTGTGTGTGTGTGTGTGTGTGTGTGTGTTTCAGTATATTTCACCGATGCCAGATGACGACACACAACACTAAAGCTATAAAAATTGTGGGAGGGTAGCAGACTTCTCACGACACAACCTCCATACTCCTACGGCTGTAAATGACGGCTGTAAATGACGGCTGTAAATGACGGGGTAATTGCCCCTGCCACTCCATACATCGGCAAGTGGTGAGTGGTTTGACAGGTGCTCACTGCTGGCGTCACGTCTCGTGTGGTGGGTGGAATTCTCTGTGATCATCGGTGTAAAATTGGTTTTGATGCTGAAAATAGCACGGAGCTGAAAACTTGCACACTTTCTAGTGTTTACGTGCTTAAAGATGACGTCTGTTTGCTGCCACTTCCACGTACACTCCCTGTGTGATTACTCTGTGATTAATCTTTGTGATTACGCTGTGATTGCTCTTTGATTACCGTGTAATTACTGTGATTACTCTTTGTGATTACTCTGTGATTGTTCTTTGTGATTACTCATCGTAATTACTTTGTGATTACTCCGTAATTACTCTTTGTGATTACCATTTGTGAGTTACAAGAAGAGGGTTTTATACTCTTTAACTGCCTTGCTCCTATATGTTCACACACACACACACACACACACACACACACACACACACACACACACACGCCTACCATAACCAGGTACCCATTCATCGACCATCATCAAGGAATGTGTGTGTATGTGTATGTGTGTGTGTGTGTGTGTCTGTCTGTCTGCCTGTCTATTTGTCTGTGTATGTTCTTACTTGTCTGCTAACCTATATGTTTCTTTATTCATACATATGGACAAGTTTAACTAAACGAAACAGCTTTGTACCATGACTTCAAAATAACTATACTCACCGTGTAGCTAACTTCACCTGAAATCGTGTTGATCCATAGTAATAACACAATATATTGCCCTCCCATTATCACCCCAGAGAATATTCTAACTTACTTCCTTTGCCTCACAAAGCCATCTGGTTCCTCATTCCTAAAGCCAACACTTCACACGACTTATATTAATTCTACGTAACGAAAACCAATCATCCCCAAAACTATAATGGCCATTAAAACCCAACAGAATTTTTTCAGTCATTGGCGAATGTTTATATCTTTTATTACCTCCGTCAAAATTGAGAGTGTCGGAGAGGAACGCAATTTAGGTTTTACACCTCAAATGTTGGTGCGATATTAAGGGAGACCTGGAGAGGAAGGAGGGGGAAAAAAAAAGAGAGGGTGGAGAACGAGCTGGGAGGATATGTCAGGTTATTATTGGAGAGGGAGGACGAGGAAGGGAGGAAGGTAAACATTAGGAAGGGAGGGAGGAAGGCCATGAGAGGAGACTGAAGGGCAAGAAGGAAGGAGAGGTGACAGGAATGTTTTGGTGAAGGGAAGGAAGGAAGGGGCAGGAGAGGAGGAGGATGAAGAAGAAGATCATAAGCCCCCAGGAAATGAAAAGGGGTGAAAGTTAGGAAAGATAGAAGAGTAAGGAGACTAGCATGAAGGATGTGGGGAAAGAAATGTGGAAGATTAGGAGAGAATGACGAAAGACAGGGAGAGAGGTAGTCCACAAGGATAGGAAAGAAGGGAGAGCTGTTATTCCCGTGAGCCAAGGGAGATAGGAAAGAAGGGAGACCAATTATTCCTATGAGCCATGAATGCGATTGGAACTACAGGCGTTGTTTGCACGCCACGATCATCTCCTTACCTCCCAGAAACATATATGTGTTTACAGACATTACGTCTGCGACAATACTGTACATTCTGGCGTTACCTGTGGTCCAACAAGTCGTGTGTGTGTGTGTGTATACCTTCGACGCTTTACATCAACAGCAACTGTAGCAGCGGCAGTGTTTGTGTGGCAACATAATATGTGTCTGTGTGTAGGTGTGCGGGTGTCGGTGTGTGTGTGTGTGTGTGTGTGTGGTTAGGTGGGTGGAGGGTCGGTAATATTTGCACGCCAGCAAGTGCGTACGGGAGAGCCTTATGTGTTTGCCAACCGTTCTGACATGGGCGAATGTGTCGTTCCTCTGTGTTCACCAGCAGTACCTGTGTGCGAAGAGAACATACGCGCCCGTTTGGTGTCTCAGGATGAGGGATGGGTGTCCCACCGTCGCCAGTCATCCGCCAAAATGTGTTTGCCATCCGTGTGTACGTTTCCATTATTATATTTCGCCTGCTTTACTGGGGTCTTGATGGCTCTGTGCGCTGGCATTACCTGCGCGCGCTTGCGCACCATCATTATGGTAGCTGGGAACTCAGGGTCGGGGTGATATCCATTCCGTTATGGCTGTCGTAATGGAAGAATTTGCCACCGAGGGCCGACTACACAACCATGTGATCTCTTTAGCGTCTCAGACGTCCTTATAGATGATGTATCAACCCATGCCTGGCAACACAAGGAGAGGGGACTGTTCTTTAAGGTACTTGGGTGGAAAATGCTATCAGTTCATGGAGTCACTTGATTACCAGAAGGTCAGGAGGTGGTTCAGTGGTTAGGAGGTTGTATTTGGGATGTACCTTCTAAAGAAAGCTGGACCACAAGGGCAGGAGTTGTGCTTTCGAAGAACTTAGTGGAGGAAGTGAAGATTCGAATTAAAAAAAGCTTCAGGGTAAGAGATCTGACGCCAGTGACTTTAGTAGAGTACCTTAATGATGATCCGACTCCAGCTTCACCGTCAGGCTTGATAACAGGGAGATATATCTGCCCCCATGTGAGTCATGAGCCACCGAGGTACTGTCTTCCCTACCTCAGCCATCAGCCTCAGAACAACAACCATCCCTGCGTCAGCCATCAGCCACCGAGGACCTCTCTTCCACAGTGCCAGCCATCAGCCACCGAGGACCTCTCTTCCACAGTGCCAGCCATCACTACAGGACCTCCCTCCCTCAGTGCCAGCCATCAGCCACCGAGGACCTCTCTTCCACAGTGCCAGCCATCACTACAGGACCTCCCTCCCTCAGTGCCAGCCATCAGCCACCGAGGACCTCTCTTCCACAGTGCCAGCCATCACTACAGGACCTCCCTCCCTCAGTGCCAGCCATCAGCCACCGGGGACCTCCTTCCCTCAGTGCCAGCCATCAGCCACCGGGGACCTCCTTCCCTCAGTGTTAGCCATCACTACAGGACCTCCCTCCCTCCCTCCGTGCCAGCCATCACTACAGGACCTCCCTCCCTCCCTCCGTGCCAGCCATCAGCCACCACAGGGAAATGAGTTGCTCGCTCGGGCGTCTTCATGGTCGGAATTACGACCCCGAGGTAGCCAGGCACCAGTTACCTCAAAGGCGGGAGCCGCTGAGTTTAGGTGTCTTAATGGAAGACTCGCCGCCACTGGCCAGTCAATATATACTGTATATAGACAAGGTCTGTCCAGTCAGAAGGGAGTGGAGGTGGCCCTTGATGGTGGGGAGATCGACCGTCCTGGGGTTAGATCACAGAAGGATAGCAGGAGGCGAGATGGAGGAGGCTACACCACTACTCCAGACCAGCCGCCAGAAGCATCAAGGAGGCGAAGGTGCGGGAGAGGCGTCTTAATAGGAGACGTGAACATTGCAAGATTCGACGTATTCCCTGATGTATTAGTGCACCTGGTGCGCAATGTCTACCCACCTAAGACAGCAGTTCGGTATTACTACCATGCAAGACTTCTTTGTAATTAGAATGGATCATAAAACTGTATGTCTTGCTATTCATGAAATTTTGAACCTATATGCCTAATTGTGTTAGAATATGCCAGCTACAATGTTTCTCTTATGTATTGTATTGAGTGTCTTATGTTTAAGTCATTATATAATAACTATTTTTCATTTGGACCATAATTAACGTTTTATGTTATGGTGATGATGGTTTGATTTTGGTTTCGGTATTTTTTTAGAAATTTGTGACTTATGTGATTCTGTGGTCAGTAAATAATCTAAATCTAATCTAATCTATTACGATAGGTTAGGCTCTATGTGATCTCTCATTATGATATTCCAATATTTCTTTTTTAAATGTTCTATAGAACAGTCTATCCATTATAGAATGTTCTTAAGAATTGTTATAAAATCTTTTAAGTGATTTGATAACTAAAGAAAGCACTGTGTTATATAGATATCATCAGGTTAGAGGAATCATTTCCTAAGAAGATGATCAACTCTGTGTGTGTGTGTGTGTGTGTGTGTGTGTGTGTGTGTGTGTGTGTGTGTGTGTGTGTGTGTGTATGTGTATCAGGAGAGTGTATAATCTGAATGAAGATTATCAGGATAACTTAGTAACCATCAGATCAAGAGGGAATTATGTCACTCGGTATTAAAACCAATTTTTTTTTTTCCAAAGGTTTTAGTTGGTTTTGTCATTAAAGTCGTCCATGTCAAGCTGCCATTTCCTCTACCAAATGAAAAAATGTGTAACCTAAACTGTAAGTGTTACGGACTAAGATCACACGCATTCTCATAATACATAGGGGCCCATGTACGTAATTTAAGGTTAGAGAGGAATTTCTAATTCATCTCATGTATCCAAAAGACTAAGACACCATTTACAGTGATATAAATAAATGACACTGAAATTCCTTCTATCTGAGACTGCAAATTGTCAGTCATTAAATGATCTAGTAAAAGACTTCATATATTTTCCTACAGACACGTGATTTAACCATACTCTTAATGGTTGAATTAATTGTCTTTCTGACTACTGTAACAATGTGATGTATGACATGAGATTATTTTTTTTTCCAATTGAAACACCATATTTTGAGACGTGAAAATTGCCTCCATTAATGAATGACGTTGTCATATGCATTATATAGTGTATATATATATATATATATATATATATATATATATATATATATATATATATATATATATTTATATAATGTCAGGAAGAAGCGCTAGTTGTGTCCCTATATTATAGGATACGATTATAACAAAATGTGTGTTCATGATCCTACTTTGGGACACTAAACGTGGGATGAGGATGTGTTTGTTTGGTGTCAGAGCCTATATGTACAGGATCGACACCCCCCACCCACCCTTCATCTAATTGGAAGTAGAGGCGATGATGCCATGTAATATGCTCCGTATCATGGGATCTCTTTCGAGACTTCGTAGTTCGACTTTACACACGTTCTGTCTTTGATTGGTCAATGTCTCTTGTATTTGTTTCTTCCAGGATTCATGGTGAGGTTAGAGGCACTTTTACCACTCCTTGAAATAAGATTTTTAAGTTTGCATTCTGAGAGGGTTACTGTCCCATAGCCATTGGTTCTCTAAGTTATTCGTCTGTATGTAAATTTTACCTTAGCTCTAGCAACTCTCATTGGAAGACGGGGTTAGCACCATAATTGTCATACCTCCCAATTTATCTGCCAAAGACTGTAGACTAAATTCCATTGTTTTTTTCTACATTTTCTATTCGTTAAAATCGGTATTTATTCATTACACATTCAACAGAGTTTAGATAAACTTTGTAAATGTAATTCCAATACACGCAAAATTTTGAACATATTTGTCTAGCTAGTAATTGCTGTTGCAAAACTGCATACAAACCCGCCATGTTTACGTGTGATTTTCAGAAATTGCGTAATTTTGGGGCCTGATGCGTTTTATATATATATATATATATATATATATATATATATATATATATATATATATCCCTGGGGATAGGGGAGAAAGAATACTTCCCACGTATTCCCTGCGTGTCGTAGAAGGTGACTATAAGGGGAGGGAGCGGGGAGCTGGAAATCCTCCCCTCTCGTTTTTTTTTTAATTTTTCAAAAGATGGAACGGAGAAGAGGGCCAGGTGAGGATATTTCCTCAAAGACCCAGTCCTCTGTTCTTAACGCTACCTCGCTAACACGGGAAATGGCGAATAGTTTGAAAGAAAAGAAAAGAAAAAAAAAAATATATATATATATATATATATATATATATATATATATATATATATATATATATATATATATATATATATACTTATTTATGTAATAGCTTAAAAGTGTAATTTTATTTGACTGTAAATCCTTAGCTTAAAATGTGTCACAGGTAATCCTCAAAGTTGGACACACTTTATCTATATTCATGCGTTTGATTGCATATGAAAATCTTTCCCAATTTCCTGTCAGAATGCCACTCCCTGCAAGACCTATCTTCTTACCACTTTCCAAAGGAAAATATAATCTTAGATCTGCTTCCGAACTTATGGCTCTCTTATTTTCAGAGGCTTGCCACGACGGAAGATCGACCAGCAGAACTACAGCTGGCGAAGCAACCCCAGCAACAGAAGCAGGAGCCACGAACACAAGATCCGTCCTACATAGAACAAAAACATCTCTCTCTTTGTTGATGGAAGTCGTAAGTCTACCCCTGTTGTGTGTGTGTGGGTGTGTGTGTGTGTGTGTGTTTTGGGGGGGTCAGTGTTTACCAGTCCCTCCAGGGCTGGATTGTTTGTTGGTGTGGTGAGATCCTGGTCAGTGGTAGAGTAACATTCAGGGATCAGTTCCTGTGAATATTGTCATGTTTGGAGGATTGTGAGATGTAATGGAGTTTGGCCAGTAGCGTTCACGATTTACCTACCGTTAACTGTGTCATTAATGGATGATAACAATGTTATATATGTGTAATTATCAGATCCAGTAACATTTGGATAGTAGAGTTCATGGTTCAGTTTATATTAAGTGTCATTAATGAGTATATATCAGATGTAATAAGAATTTGGCCACTGGTGTTCAAGATCAACCTTCTATGTACATTTGTCATTAACAGATAATTATGAGAACTAATGAAGTTTGGCCAGTAGGATTCAGGTTCCAACTCTTATTAACATTGTCATTTTATGGATAATTATTAGATATAATAGACTTTGGCCACAAGTGTTGAGGATCTAATTCTATTAATAGCGTCATCTTTGGATGTAATAGACTTTTGGCCAGAAGTGTTGAGGATCTAATTCTATTAGTAGCGTCATCTTTGGATATAATAGACTTTTGGCCAGAAGTGTTAAGGATCTAATTCTATTAGTAGCGTCATCTTTGGATATAATAGACTTTTGGCCAGAAGTGTTAAGGATCTAATTCTATTAGTAGCGTCATCTTTGGATGATGATTACATCTTGTGGAGTTTGGTCAGTAGTGTTAAGGACTCAGCTGCTATTAGGAACGTCATTAATGGATAATTACCTAATCTAATGGACTTTTCTTGATCTGAATGGGGAGGAGTTACATAGGTATGTGTGTGTTACTTAAAGCTTAATTCGTCAGATTTCACTGGTTAGGTATGGATATAAACTCGTGTTATGTTGGGGGTGTTATGGAGCCAGTACCTCACTCTCGTAGTGGCTTAGTTTTCTAAAGCATCCCTTCACGATCTTCCCCAACTAAAGTATTAACATGGTTTCTCGAAAAAAAAACCACCTGATTTACCACCCCTAGTGAGCAAAATGGTTCATAATTTCACCAAGGCGAAGCTCACAAAAGAATAGACTCTTTTTTTCAAGTACAAGAATTCTTTTTTCAACGGACGACAATTGCTGATAAAATCGAATGGACTACCAGTGTTTCAACGTACAAAACGTTGTATATGCATGAATTTCATTACACATCGCAGCTTTTAGCAATCTATCTGTACAAATTCGTTTTTTACTCATCCCTACTGACGTTGCATTTTATTTTCCAGTTCCAAATTTTTCCAAGCATTGTGTTGGTTCCGTTCACTAATAGATATATACAATAGTGTCGGGCCCATTTGTTATCCTCAAAAAATCATATATTTTTCGTTTTCACTTTGCTACCTCTTTTTTCCCCCACTTCTAAGCCAATCTAATAACCACTAAAATCTGCTACATGTATTGAATATTGATAACTGCAGTTATTAATTGTGTTGTTTTTTCGAAAATTAACCCCGTTTCATTGAGTGAGAGAGGGACCTGAGAAGCGAATCTGTTGCTGTTTGCTCATGACGCGGCGGTGGTGGTAGATTAGAAAGAGAAACTGGAGAAGATGGTGTCTGAGCTTGGATGAGTGTGAGAGAGATAGAGAGTTGAGAGTAAATGTGAATAAAGATATGATTGATAGGTTTAGCACTGTAGATAGACAGATAAGCTGGGGTGTGAGTTCAAACAGAGAGAACTTAGTGAACATGAAGTAGAGTGGAAGAATCCTGATCACCTTTTCATGATGATTAAAGTTAAGTATTAACCTTGGTGTTAACTTCATACAGCCATCAGTGACTATCTAACACTGCCAAAAAAACATGGTAGGCAAAGGGTTGAAAGCTCTTCTTTCTCTTTAATATGGAACACTTAGGTCTAGTGTGTAATGATGAAATGTCTTCATCATACAGGTATGATAGATGAGGTGATTGATATACTAAGACATATCACCAGAATTGTCATGTATAACAGAAAGCAAATTTCTCAGCATGTTACATCACTAATATACTATCATATGTACAGCTAGTTAGTATACCATCAAGCCTTGTTCACATTAGCACTGTATATGTTCTAGGAGCACTGCTGTAGATGTATATTGATCAACACTCTAAGAACAACAATTTCAGGGACCCTATGGATAATAAGAACAACAATTTCAGACCATATGGATAACTTTGAAAATACCTCCAAACATTTACTTATGAAACTAAACATTGTCCATGAACCTGAATGCTAACTTAAGAAGTATAATATGTCATTAAAGTATCATTATACCAAAGTATAATTCCAATTTAGGATATCACATTAAGGTAGCAATACACCACAACATACTTCCAATTTGAATTACCAGACCCTGCATGATCGTCAAAACTCCACAAGGCAACCAAACCACAACAGCATAATTAACTCCAAGAATTACCTGTAATGTAGCTATAACCTGACACTAACAGTGCAGTAGATATATGATCGTTTGCATGTGACTCGCCGGAGTAAAATGAAAGGAAAATCATCTATATATCGTTCACTAACTGTCATTAAAATATTGCAATGGCCTGATGTATTATTGGTGCGACATCGCTTCGCGTCCCCCCCATTTTTCCCCATATGTAAAGTGTAAATTTTATGCAAATCCCTGTTAAAATGCATTAATGAAGCCGTATGATGTGTCAGATGGTACATAAACTCATCAGTGAGAGGCTGCTGCACTCACAAAGCAACATTAGGGCGGCGCATAATGATGATCATCATCAGCCTAGATCTATGTTATTGGTCATTATATATTGATATCACCTCACTGTTATGGTTATCCTTCTCTTCTTCCACAGCTCACCTCAACAGCCGACCACAGAAGCTCACCTCAACAGCCCACCACAGAAGCTCACCTCAGCGGCCTGCCACAGGAGCTCACCTCAACAGCCCACCACAGAAGCTCACCTCAGCGGCCTACCACAGGAGCTCTCCTCAACAGCCCACCACAGAAGCTCACCTCAGCGGCCTGCCACAGAAGCTCACCTCAACAGCCCACCACAGAAGCTCACCTCAGCGGCCTGCCACAGGAGCTCACCTCAACAGCCCACCACAGAAGCTCACCTCAGCGGCCTACCACAGGAGCTCTCCTCAACAACCTAACACAGGAGCTCACCTCAACAGCCTACCACAGAAGCTCACCTCAACCAGCCACCTCGTCTCAGCACTCTGCTACATCCTTCAACCTCAGCAACCTCAAGATTCATACCACTTACTCAGCAGTCTACCTCTCCAGTGCTGAGATCAGCCATAAAATCGCCACTTCTTTTTTTTTTCCCCTGAATACTGGCAAACCTGCTGAATTTTGATGTCCATTTTTCCTTTCATAAAAGATAGAAAGGAAATGCAAGATAGATTTCCCTTATATCAGGACATGAATTCCTTTTGGTAGTTTGTAATATGTATTTTGTTTTCAGTCATCGAGCCAATGTAGCTGCTGCAATCCATTGCAGAAAATGCCTCTTTCCAGAACGGTTTCCAGTCTCTCTTGACCTTTGTTCTGTCAGTCGACGAAGCTGTTCCGGAATTCTCTTTGTGACGAAAATCCTGTACCCCCTCGACATTTCGTTAGTTCAATGTATTCAGCAATCGAAGAACAGACACCGTCAGTTGCAGGCTGACGGAATTTGGACTTATCAAACAAATCTTGATGGTCAGGGAATTTTTTTTTTAATGCAGTATGAGCGCTGGTGTGTGTATGATAGATAGATAGATAAAAAAAAAAAGATAGGTAGAAAGAGAGATGACATAAATGAGCCCCCATTTCATGCGAGATATAGAGATGCATATTTGAACACTTATACACAAAATCATAGGTTGACAGATAAGTATTTGTCTTGTGTAATACTGATATGTACCTTTGATTTCAGAAATAATCTCATGACCTGCATCATGTTTTCATACACACACACACACACACACACACACACAACTCAATAATTTGTAACCAAAGGACCGTTTGGCTCCAACAAAATGCTGCTATTTACTGCTTGTATTGGGAACTTTGCTGATGGCTTGATAAAAGAATAAAGAAATCTCTCTCGTGTGTGTGTTTTTTTTTACCTGCCTGTAATTCTGCCCACATATATGTAAGAACCATCTTTCAAGGACCTTTCTGTAACCTTGAGTGCCACATCCCACACACACAGGAGGCAGCATAATGATGATCGAACATTACTGAGAAGAGAAGCCCCACAGTAAATTTCCACTCCTCTCTCTGTCCACAACTGAGGAAGAGAAAACCAGCCTTGGAGATGATGGTGACTCCTCCCTTCCTCAACGGTGCAGCAGCCACTTCTGGAAGGTGGAGTCCGGTAGCACACACGCTCAAAGACAAAGAACAAAAAAAAAAAAAGGGTTATACATTATTGAAAATGATTAAAAACAAATAGAAAGTGGACAATACATAACAGACCAACGCTTGGAGAACAGACACAAATGATAATAAAACTAGGAGAAGTAAAGCTAAAACAATCTAAATGACCGAAAAATAATATAGAAATCTAAATCAATAACTAAAGATCCAAAAAATATTTGCTGAGAAAAGAATTTTAATGAAAAACACAAATGACTTCAAGGAACTGTAAAACAAATTATCATATCTTTCACACAAACACAGACACCTAAAAAGCTATAAAGAATAAACAAAGCACATTAGTAGATAGCAGAAAACCCAACGAAGATTACTAATAACAATTATGAATAGAAATACAAAGTATAATGATAATTGATGATAACAATGATGATGATGATGATAATAATAATAATAATGATAATGATAGTAATGATAATATGAAACACTAGGTGGAAAATGACATATCTATCGTTTCACAAGCGCCAGCCACAGACCAAAGACTTCGTCATTCGCATGAAATAGCCAGGAAAGGCCTCGGTGAGCGGATCCGAGGCCAAACAGCAGATCATAAGATAGGGTTGCTACTCCGAGCAACCCGGGTGACGTCATGTGAAGGGCGGGGCTTCAACGTCACTGGTAGTTTGCTAGTTTCCGGATGACGTCACCCGGGTTGGTCAGCACAGCAACCCATCCTTATGATCTGCTGTTTGGTTCCTCTCCCGCTCACCGAGGCCTTCCTGGCTGATTCTGGCGAATAACGAAGACTTTCTAGGAAGATACATATGGATTATGTTTGAAATACATAATATATATATATATATATATATATATATATATATATATATATATATATATATATATATATATATATATATATATAGATAGATAGATAGATAGATAGATAGATAGATAAAAAGGTATCTATAGATTGATATGGATAGTATAAAGGACTTATAAAGAAAACTAGAGAGAGGAGACTGTTTACTGACGATAATGATAATCATAATTATGATTATAATAATAGTAGTAGGAGTGATAATAACGATAAAAAATAATGATGATAATAATAATAATAATGATAATAACAATGATAGTAAGGATAATAACAATAATAATAACGATGATAATAGCAATAACAACAATGATAATAATAATATTGATAATGATAAATACAATGATAGTGATAATAGTAATTATTCATAAAATGCAATGTGGAAAAATGAGATTTCCTATCCATTTGCATCAATCATCAAGTCATTCCCAAGCGCCAGCCAGGCCAAGGCATCGTCATTCGCATGAAATAGCCAGGAAAGGCCTCGGTGAGCGGATCCGAGGCCAAACAGCAGATCATAAGGTAGGGTTGCTACTTCCAGCAATATATATATATATATATATATATATATATATATATATATATATATATATATATATATATATTGACTGTGTTGACTGTGGTAGTGGGTGAAGAGGAATGGAAACCAAATGTCATATTTTTCATTAATCTGTTCAACAGAAGTTGGTTTTTGGCCTACTACATGACTCAATCAGAAGTACAGACCAAATCAAAGCAAGTGAGTGATTATTTGTTAGTGGTTTGATACGGTTTGGATTGAACATAGAATACAAGTAACCTGAGGGAGAACTGTTGGAGTAATTTATCGTCTTGACCTTTGATGTAAGACATAAATGCAGCGTGTGTGAATTGACAATTGAAGTGGTGAAGATTATGGAGTTCGTGAACGAAAACTGTCAGTCTCATAGTACATGGATGATGCTATATGTCCATGAGAGTAGGAAACGTGATAGTCGCCATCAGGCCAGAGGAAGCTATACCATGCTTTTCTATCAGATGAGAACCTTGTATATGATTGACGTGACCATTCAAGACAGTGACTCTACGACAGCCGATCAACCGAACAATACAGACGACCATAACAGGTGCCAACACCGTGCGCTGACTTCGACTCCCAGTTCCGGAGCGTGAGGTACACTTGGACCAGCGTGACGCACAGAAAAGATCGTTAGAGAAGGAGAAAAGAAAGGACCTCAGCTCCGCCGGGATCGTCCAGGGCAGAGAGCTTAACCAATCCTGATGAGGTACATGGAACTTCTACGCAGCATGGCAAGGAAATTGCCCATCGCTGACCAACACTTCCACTGGACCTCTATCATCACCTCGTTAAGATCATCGTGTGTCAAGACATCATATAAAGCGCCTCTTCGCAAACGGAACTACCTTGGCCCACCAGTGATGCTACTACGTTTGTGAATCGGGAACCATTGCAACACAAACCTCGCCAGGTGGTAGAGTTTCCCGCAGTGTATCGAGACAGACTTCCTCAGAACTTTTTTTTAAAGGGGAAGTAAATGTTTATAGTTGTGTTACTGGAGTGACAGTTTTCATACATGGTGTTTTGACAAGAAAATAGTGAAATTGGAGAAAAATGTAGCTTAGACATTGAAGCTGATTGATACAGTGGTTAAATTGATGAGAACTGCTATTGACGTTTGTGTAAATAAATTATACATTTCCTTTTTCCATAGCCAGAGGTTGAACCATTATGTGACATTCATTTTTTCATTCATTTCAAGCTAGAAGTTTCAGTTTTCTAAATTGTTTCTTACATTTTTCATATGTATATATATGTATGTGTGTGTGTGTGTGTGTGTATATGTGCGTATGTATGTGTATGTGTGTGTATGTGTATATGTATATATATATGTATATTATCCCTGGGGATAGGGGTGAAAGAATACTTCCCACGTATTCCTCGCGTGTCGTAGAAAGCGACTAGAGGGGACGGGAGCGGGGGGCCAGAAATCCTCCCCTCCTTGTATTAACTTTCTAAAATGGGAAACAGAAGAAGGAGTCACGCGGGGAGTGCTCATACTCCTCGAAGGCTCAGAGTGGGGTGCCTAAATGTGTGTGGATGTAACCAAGATGTGAAAAAAGGAGAGATAGGTAGTATGTTTGAGGAAAGGAACCTGGATGTTTTGGCTCTGAGTGAAACGAAGCTCAAGGGTAAAGGGGAAGAGTGGTTTGGGAATGTCTGGGGAGTAAAGTCAGGGGTTAGTGAGAGGACAAGAGCAAGGGAAGTAGTAGCAATACTCCTGAAACAGGAGTTGTGGGAGTACGTGATAGAATGTAAGAAAGTAAATTCTCGATTAATATGGGTAAAACTGAAAGTTGATGGAGAGAGGTGGGTGATTATTGGTGCATATGCACCTGGGCATGAGAAGAAAGATCATGAGAGGCAAGTGTTTTGGGAGCAGCTGAATGAGTGTGTTAGTGGTTTTGATGCACGAGACCGGGTTATAGTGATGGGTGATTTGAATGCAAAGGTGAGTAATGTGGCAGTGGAGGGAATAATTGATATACATGGGGTGTTCAGTGTTGTAAATGGAAATGGTGAAGAGCTTGTAGATCTATGTGCTGAAAAAGAACTGATGATTGGGAATACCTGGTTTAAAAAGCGAGATATACATAAGTATACTTATGTAAGTAGGAGAGATGGCCAGAGAGCGTTATTGGATTACGTGTTAATTGACAGGCGTGCGAAAGAGAGACTTTTGGATGTTAATGTGCTGAGAGGTGCAACTGGAGGGATGTCTGATCATTATCTTGTGGAGGCTAAGGTAAAGATTTGTATGGGTTTTCAGAAAAGAAGAATGAATGTTGGGGTGAAGAGGGTGGTGAGAGTAAGTGAGCTTGGGAAGGAGACCTGTGTGAGGAAGTACCAGGAGAGACTGAGTACAGAATGGAAAAAGGTGAGAACAATGGAAGTAAGGGGAGTGGGGGAGGAATGGGATGTATTTAGGGAATCAGTGATGGATTGCGCAAAAGATGCTTGTGGCATGAGAAGAGTGGGAGGTGGGTTGATTAGAAAGGGTAGTGAGTGGTGGGATGAAGAAGTAAGAGTATTAGTGAAAGAAAAGAGAGAGGCATTTGGACGATTTTTGCAGGGAAAAAATGCAATTGAGTGGGAGATGTATAAAAGAAAGAGACAGGAGGTCAAGAGAAAGGTGCAAGAGGTGAAAAAAAGGGCAAATGAGAGTTGGGGTGAGAGAGTATCA
>NC_092276.1:10853244-10865744 GCF_036320965.1 Panulirus ornatus
AGCGAGGTGGCATTAAGAACAGAGGACTGGGCCTTTGAGGGAATACCCTCACCTGGCCCAATTTTTTGTTCCTTCTTTTGGGAAAAAAAAAAAGAAAAACGAGAGGGTAGGATTTCTAGCCCCCCGCTCCTTCCCCTTTTAGTCGCTCCTTCCCCTTTATATATATATATATATATATATATATATATATATATATATATATATATATATATATATATATATATATATATAGAGAGAGAGAGAGAGAGAGAGAGAGAGAGAGAGAGAGAGAGAGAGAGAGAGAGAGAGAGAGAGAGAGAGAGAGAGTTATGATCTTAGATAAGATAATAAACAAAACATGTGACTGAATAACAGGAATCTATTATCTATATAAAGATAATGAAAGCAGAAAGACGAAAGTACACACAAGTGCACAGTCAAGATAAAAATGGAAACATGAATTAAAACCTTCGAAGATTGTTTATTATTAATATTTGAAAAGAAATAACAATAATAATAATAATGATAATGATAGAAAAGTTCATTGAGATAATAATGATTATGATAATATTAATGATAATAATTATAATAATAATAATAATAATAATGATAATAATAATGATAATAATAATAATAATAATAATAATGATAACAATAATAATAATAATGATATTATTATCAATAATAATAACAATAATGATAATAATGATAAAAATTTTTTTTCAAAATATCATATCTATCTCTTTGCATCAATCATCAAGTCATTCCCAAGCGCCAGCCAGGCCAAGATATCGTCATTCGCATGAAAGAGCCAGGAAAGGCCTCGGTGAGCGGATCCGAGGCCAAACAGCAGATCATAAGATAGGGTTGCTACTCCAAGGAACCCGGGTGACGTCATGTGAAGGGCGGGGCTTCAACGTCACTGATAGTTTGCTAGTTTGCGGATGACGTCACCCGGGTTGGTCAGCGCAGCAACCCATCCTTATGATATGCTGTTTGGTTCCTCTTCCGCTCACCGAGGCCTTCCTGGCTTTGGGGCTCTGATTCTGGCGTTTGAGCAAGACTTTCTACGAAGATATATGGGTTCATATATATATATATATATATATATATATATATATATATATATATATATATATATATATATATATATATATATATATATATATATATATATATATATACATATATAGATAGATAGATAGATAGATAGATAGAGATAGAGATAACTAGATATAGACGCAGTAAAGACAGATAGATAGATAGATAGAGAGAGAGAGAGAGAGAGAGAGAGAGAGAGAGAGAGAGAGAGAGAGAGAGAGAGAGAGAGAGAGAGAGAGAGAGAGAGAGAGAGAGAGAGAGAGAGAGAGAGAGAGAGAGAGAGAGAGTTCTGATTGTAGATAAGATAATAAAGTATGTGAATGAATAACAGGAACATAATTATTATTTATAAAGATAATTGAAGCAAAAAGAAGGAAGTACACACAAGCACACGATCAAGATAAAAAAAAGGAAATATATGAAATAAAACTTCGAACATTGTTTATTATTAATATTTGATAGGAAATGATAATGATAATAATAAGAAGACGAATAAGAATATGAATGATGAAAATAATGATAACAATGATGATAATAATAATGATAATAATAATAATAATAATAATGATAATAATAATAATAATAATAATAATAATAATAATAATAATAATAATAATAATAACAATAATAACAATAATGTTAATGACAATAATGAAACACTATGTGAAAAATGGATATCTATATCTTTGCCTCAATCATCAACTCATTCCCAAGCGCCAGCCAGGCCAAGACATCGTCATTCGCATGAAATAGCCAGGAAAGGCCTCGGTGAGCGGATCCGAGGCCAAACAGCAGATCATAAGATAGGGTTGCTACTCCGAGCAACCCGGGTGACGTCATGTGAAGGGCGGGGCCTACACACGACTGCTAGTTTGTTGGGTACAGCCCCGCCCTTTTCATGACGTCACCCGTCCTTATGATGGTGTCTAAGCGAAATAATTGAGAATTTGTGCTTGTGAATCAAATGAAAAATTGCCAGGAAAGGCCTCGGTGAGCGGATACGAGGCCAAACAGCACATCATAAGGTAGGGTTGCTACTCCGAGCAACCCGGGTGACGTCATCTGAAGGGCGGGGCTTCAACGTCACTGATAGTTTGCTAGTTTCCGGATGACGTCACCCAGGTTGGTCAGCGCAGCAACCCATTCTTATGATCTGCTGTTTGGTTCCTCTTCCGCTCACCGAGGCCTTTCCTGCTGTCTTCGTGGCTCTGATTCTTGTGTTTGGGCCAAGACTTTACACGAAGATATATGTTTTTGTATTGATATATATAGATAGATAGATAGATATTTTGTAAGTTGTGGTGGGCAGGAATACAACAGTCCCAGTTGTTCAATACCAAGAGAAATCAAGAGCTGTGCGACTATGAACTAAAGAAAACGAACTAATTGGGTGGGGAGAAATACCTTTTTAGGTCATAAGAGTTCTGGGTGAAATTAAATGGTTGTCGACTTGCGTAGGTTTCGATTTACGCACCTACTTATCTATTATCTGTTAACAGTTTTTCATACATTTCACAACGTTAGAGTGTGGTTTGGAGACCTGTCGATACCTGAAACATACGCTTCAGCATCTCTACAGACATGAGTGACCTGACCATGATGATCACCTCACCCCTACATAAACGACAGCTCCACCCATGACCACCCCACACACAGGGTGCATCCTGGCGTCATACATCCACTGGGGAGTCATTATATTCACCCTGGGTCACACTGGATGATGCGAGGAGTCTGTTATCTGACTGATACATCAGTCACTCAATTGCATCAGTTGCTACTAACTGGAGTCCATAGCCTAGTGGTATCACTCGTGCCTGTTGCACAAGGGTCCCGGGTTCGATCCTGGATGTTGGAGGTTTGTATGTTGTATGAAAGTGCGCGTTCATATGCACTTTGTTCGTATATATATATAAGACTTTTCATTATATAGAATATAAGTTCTGTGATAGTAAGACTTGTAATTACATGAATAAAAGATAGATTAAGACCTGCCATAAAATTAAGCAAATCACATAAACATGATAGGGAAGACGTGTTATTACAAAAACAATGACAAAGTAAAGGTAAGAGAGCAACAGGAACTAAGAAAACAGAAATAGGAAAATATGAGATGAAAAACACGGGAAGAAATATAATCCGGATTATAGGAGGATTATGATGGATAATGAAACCGGATTGGTTCGTCAAGAACGCGTCTCCCGTCACCATACACTACACATTGGTGATTACACAAATGCACCTACAACGAAATGAATGAAACTATAAACAATTAAGATTACTGAATAAAAAGAGAAAAAAAAGGCGTAAACTTTTGGTAAGATCAAATCCAGCAAGAGATTAACAAACTCAATCGAAAAACTAAGAAATTTGAAGAAAATACGGTAGGGGAAATCATTGGAAACACTTTAAAAAAATATACACCAGCATCATTAACAAACAAAAACACAAATACGTATTGACCATTAAAAAGACACATAAAGATAATAGAAACAAACGAGACAAGAGAAAAGCAAAGACAAAAGCACTAACATGATATAATAACGTCCAAATAAGGTCAAACATGGATATAAAAATAATGAATAACAAAAGCAAAACAAAAACAGAAAAAATAAAATACCACATGAAATCTATAGAATCAGAGGCAAAAGGCCTCTGTCAGCGGAAGAGTAACCAAACAGCATATCATAAGATGGGTTGCTGCGTTGATCAACCCGGGTGACGTCATCCGAAAACTAGCAAACTATCAGTGACGTTGAGGCCCCGCCCTTCACATGACGTCACACGGGTTGCTCGGAGTAGCAACCCTACCTTATGATCTGCTGTTTGGCCTCGGATCCGCTCACCGAGGCCTTTCCTGGCTATTTCATGCGAATGACGATGTCTTGGCCTGGCTGGCGCTTGGGAATAACTTGATGATTGAGGCAAAGAGATAATTTCATTGTTATAATTAATATTATTTTCATTTTTACTATTATCATTATCACTAGTATTAGTATTATTATTATTATTGTTATCATTATTGTTAATATTATTATTCTTAATATTATTATTATCATCATTTTTATTATCATCATTATCATCATTACTATTAACATTATTATTATTATCATTGTATCATTATCATTATTATTATCATTATTATCATTATTATTATTACTATTATTACTAATATCATTTCTTATCAAAAAATGATAATAAACAGTATTCGAAGTTTTATTTCATATATTTCCTTTTCTATCTAGACTGTGTGGGTGTATGTACTTCCGTCTTTGTGCTTTCGTTATCTTTATATAAACAATAATTAGGTTTCTGTTATTTAGTCACAAGCTTTGTTTACTGTCTCTCTCTCTCTCTCTCTCTCTCTCTCTCTCTCTCTCTATATATATATATATATATATATATATATATATATATATATATATATATATATATATATATATATATATATATATATATATATATATATATATATATATATATATATATATATATGTGTATATATATATATATATATATATATATATATATATATATATATATATATATATATATATATATATATATTAGAAAAACAAATATCTTTTCGTAGAAAGTCTTGCTCAAACGCCAGAACCAGAGCCCCAAAGCCAGAAAAGCCTCGGTGAGCGGAAGAGGAACCAAACAGCAGATCATAAGGCTGGGTTGCTGTGCTGACCAACCCGGGTGACGTCATCCGGAAACTAGCGAACTATCAGTGACGTTGAAGCTCCGCCCTTCACATGACGTCACCCGGGTTGCTCGGAGTAGCAACCCTACCTTATGATCTGCTGTTTGGCCCCGGATCCGCTCACCGAGGCCTTTCCTGGATTTGGGGCTCTGATTCTGGCGTTTGAGCAAGACTTTCTACGAAAAGATATGGGATTTTCTAATATAATGTACATGTATGTATATATATATATATATATATATATATATATATATATATATATATATATATATATATATATATATATATATATCTTTCTTTCTTTTAAACTATTCGCCATTTCCCGCGTTAGCGAGGTGGCATTAAGAACAGAGGACTGGGCCTTTGAGGGAATACCCTCACCTGGCCCAATTTTTTGTTCCTTCTTTTGGGAAAAAAAAAAAAAAAAAACGAGAGGGGAGGATTTCTAGCCCCCCGCTCCTTCCCCTTTTAGTCGCTCCTTCCCCTTTATATATATATATATATATATATATATATATATATATATATATATATATATATATATATATATATATAAAGAGAGAGAGAGAGAGAGAGAGAGAGAGAGAGAGAGAGAGAGAGAGAGAGAGAGAGAGAGAGAGAGAGTTATGATCTTAGATAAGATAATAAACAAAACATGTGACTGAATAACAGGAATCTATTATCTATATAAAGATAATGAAAGCAGAAAGACGAAAGTACACACAAGTGCACAGTCAAGATAAAAATGGAAACATGAATTAAAACCTTCGAAGATTGTTTATTATTAATATTTGAAAAGAAATAACAATAATAATAATAATGATAATGATAGAAAAGTTGATTGAGATAATAATGATTATGATAATATTAATGATAATGATTATAATAATAATAATAATAATAATGATAATAATGATAATAATAATAATAATAATAATAATGATAACAATAATAATAATAATGATATTATTATCAATAATAATAACAATAATGATAATAATGATAAAATAATTTTTTCAAAATATCATATCTATCTCTTTGCATCAATCATCAAGTCATTCCCAAGCGCCAGCCAGGCCAAGATATCGTCATTCGCATGAAAGAGCCAGGAAAGGCCTCGGTGAGCGGATCCGAGGCCAAACAGCAGATCATAAGATAGGGTTGCTACTCCAAGGAACCCGGGTGACGTCATGTGAAGGGCGGGGCTTCAACGTCACTGATAGTTCGCTAGTTTCCGGATGACGTCACCCGGGTTGGTCAGCGCAGCAACCCATCCTTATGATATGCTGTTTGGTTCCTCTTCCGCTCACCGAGGCCTTCCTGGCTTTGGGGCTCTGATTATGGCGTTTGAGCAAGACTTTCTACGAAGATATATGGGTTCATGTATATATATATATATATATATATATATATATATATATATATATATATATATATATATATATATAGATAGATAGATAGATAGATAGATAGATAGATATAGATATAGATAGAGATAACTAGATATAGACGCAGTAGAGAGAGAGAGAGAGAGAGAGAGAGAGAGAGAGAGAGAGAGAGAGAGAGAGAGAGAGAGAGAGAGAGAGAGAGAGAGAGAGAGTTCTGATTGTAGATAAGATAATAAACAAAGCATGTGAATGAATAACAGGAACATAATTATTATTAATAAAGATAATTAAAGCAAAAAGAAGGAAGTACACACAAGCACACGATCAAGATAAAAAAAGGAAATATATGAAATAAAACTTCGAAGATTGTTTATTATTAATATTTGATAAGAAATGATAATAATAATAATAAGAAGACGAATAAGAATATGAATGATGAAAATAATGATAACAATGATGATAATAATAATAATAATAATAATAATAATAATAATAATAATAATAATAATAATAATAATAATAATAATAATAATAATAATAATAATAATAACAATAATAACAATAATGTTAATGACAATAATGAAACACTATGTGAAAAATGGATATCTATATCTTTGCCTCAATCATCAAGTCCTCATTCCCAAGCGCCAGCCAGGCCAAGACATCGTCATTCGCATGAAATAGCCAGGAAAGGCCTCGGTGAGCGGATCCGAGGCCAAACAGCAGATCATAAGGTAGGGTTGCTACTCCGAGCAACCCGGGTGACGTCATGTGAAGGGCGGGGCCTACACACGACTGCTAGTTTGTTGGGTACAGCCCCGCCCTTTTCATGACGTCACCCGTCCTTATGATGGTCTCTAAGCGAAATAATTGAGAATTTGTGCTTGTGAATCACATGAAAAATTGCCAGGAAAGGCCTCGGTGAGCGGATACGAGGCCAAACAGCACATCATAAGGTAGGGTTGCTACTCCAAGTAACCCGGGTGACGTCATGTGAAGGGCGGGGCTTCAACGTCACTGATAGTTTGCTAGTTTCCGGATGACGTCACCCAGGTTGGTCAGCGCAGCAACCCATTCTTATGATCTGCTGTTTGGTTCCTCTTCCGCTTACCGAGGCCTTTCCTGCTGCCTTCGTGGCTCTGATTCTTGTGTTTGGGCCAAGACTTTACACGAAGATAAATGTTTTTGTATTGATATATATAGATAGATAGATAGATAGTTTTGTAAGTTGTGGTGGTCAGGAATACAAAAGTCCCAGTTTTTCAATACCAATAGAAAACAAGAGCTGTGCGACTATGAACTAAAGAAAACGAACCAATTGGGTGGGGAGACACAACCTTTTTAGGTCATAAGAGTGAGTTCTGGGTGAAATCAAATGGTTGTCGACTTGCGTAGGTTTCGATTTACGCACCTACTTATCTATTATCTGTTAACAGTTTTTCATACATTTCACAACGTTAGAGTGTGGTTTGGAGACCTGTCGATACCTGAAACATACGCTTCAGCATCTCTACAGACATGAGTGACCTGACCATGATGATCACCTCACCCCCACATAAACGACAGCTCCACCCATGACCACCCCACACACAGGGTGCATCCTGGCGTCATACATCCACTGGGGAGTCATTATATTCGCCCTGGGTCACACTGGATGATGCGAGGAGTCTGTTATCTGACTGATACATCAGTCACTCAATTGCATCAGTTGCTACTAACTGGAGTCCATAGCCTAGTGGTATCCGTCGTGCCTGTTGCACAAGGGTCCCGGGTTCGATCCTGGATGTTGGAGGTTTGTATGTTGTATGAAAGTGCGCGTTCATATGCACTTTGTTCGTATATATATATAAGACTTTTCATTATATAGAATATAAGTTCTGTGATAGTAAGACTTGTAATTACATGAATAAAAGATAGATTAAGACCTGCCATAAAATTAAGCAAATCACATAAACATGATAGGGAAGACGTGTTATTACAAAAACAATGACAAAGTAAAGGTAAGAGAGCAACACTCACTAAGAAAACAGAATTAGGAAAATATGAGATGAAAAACACGGGAACAAATATAATCCGGATTATAGGAGGATTATGATGGATAATGAAACCGGATTGGTTCGTCAAGAACGCGTCTCCCGTCACAATACACTACACATTGGTGATTACACAAATGCACCTACAACGAAATGAATGAAACTATAAACAATTAAGATTACTGAATAAAAAGAGAAAAAAAAGGCGTAAACTTTTGGTAAGATCAAATCCAGCAAGAGATTAACAAACTCCATCGAAAAACTAAGAAATTTGAAGAAAATACGGTAGGGGAAATCATTGGAAACACTTTAAAAAAATATACACCAGCATCATTAACAAACAAAAACCCAAATACGTATTGACCATTAAAAAGACACATAAAGATAATAGAAACAAACGAGACAAGAGAAAATCAAAGACAAAAGCACTAACATGATATAATAACGTCCAAATAAGGGCGAACATGGATATAAAAATAATGAATAACAAAAGCAAAACAAAAACAGAAAAAATAAAATACCACATGAAATCTATAGAATCAGAGGCAAAAGGCCTCTGTCAGCGGAAGAGTAACCAAACAGCATATCATAAGATGGGTTGCTGCGTTGATCAACCCGGGTGACGTCATCCGAAAACTAGCAAACTATCAGTGACGTTGAGGCCCCGCCCTTCACATGACGTCACACGGGTTGCTCGGAGTAGCAACCCTACCTTATGATCTGCTGTTTGGCCTCGGATCCGCTCACCGAGGCCTTTCCTGGCTATTTCATGCGAATGACGATGTCTTGGCCTGGCTGGCGCTTGGGAATAACTTGATGATTGAGGCAAAGAGATAATTTCATTGTTATAATTAATATTATTTTCATTTTTACTATTATCATTATCACTAGTATTAGTATTATTATTATTATTGTTATCATTATTGTTAATATTATTATTCTTAATATTATTATTATCATCATTTTTATTATCATCATTATCATCATTACTATTAACATTATTATTATTATCATTGTATCATTATCATTATTATTATCATTATTATCATTATTATTATTACTATTATTACTAATATCATTTCTTATCAAAAAATGATAATAAACAGTATTCGAAGTTTTATTTCATATATTTCCTTTTCTATCTAGACTGTGTGGGTGTATGTACTTCCGTCTTTGTGCTTTCGTTATCTTTATATAAACAATAATTAGGTTTCTGTTATTTAGTCACAAGCTTTGTTTACTGTCTCTCTCTCTCTCTCTCTCTCTCTCTCTCTCTCTCTCTCTCTCTCTATATATATATATATATATATATATATATATATATATATATATATATATATATATATATATATATATATATATATATATGTGTATATATATATATATATATATATATATATATATATATATATATATATATATATATATATATATATATATATATGTGTGTATATATATATATATATATATATATATATATATATATATATATATATATATATATATATATATATATATATATATATATATATATATATTAGAAAAACAAATATCTTTTCGTAGAAAGTCTTGCTCAAACGCCAGAACCAGAGCCCCAAAGCCAGAAAAGCCTCGGTGAGCGGAAGAGGAACCAAACAGCAGATCATAAGGCTGGGTTGCTGTGCTGACCAACCCGGGTGACGTCATCCGGAAACTAGCGAACTATCAGTGACGTTGAAGCTCCGCCCTTCACATGACGTCACCCGGGTTGCTCGGAGTAGCAACCCTACCTTATGATCTGCTGTTTGGCCCCGGATCCGCTCACCGAGGCCTTTCCTGGATTTGGGGCTCTGATTCTGGCGTTTGAGCAAGACTTTCTACGAAAAGATATGGGATTTTCTAATATAATGTACATGTATGTATATATATATATATATATATATATATATATATATATATATATATATATATATATATATATATATATATATATATATATATATATCTTTCTTTCTTTTAAATTATTCGCCATTTCCCGCGTTAGCGAGGTGGCATTAAGAACAGAGGACTGGGCCTTTGAGGGAATACCCTCACCTGGCCCAATTTTTTGTTCCTTCTTTTGGGAAAAAAAAAAAAGAAAAACGAGAGGGTAGGATTTCTAGCCCCCCGCTCCTTCCCCTTTTAGTCGCTCCTTCCCCTTTATATATATATATATATATATATATATATATATATATATATATATATATATATATATATATATAGAGAGAGAGAGAGAGAGAGAGAGAGAGAGAGAGAGAGAGAGAGAGAGAGAGAGAGAGAGAGTTATGATCTTAGATAAGATAATAAACAAAACATGTGACTGAATAACAGGAATCTATTATCTATATAAAGATAATGAAAGAAGAAAGACGAAAGTACACACAAGTGCACAGTCAAGATAAAAATGGAAACATGAATTAAAACCTTCGAAGATTGTTTATTATTAATATTTGAAAAGAAATAACAATAATAATAATAATGATAATGATAGAAAAGTTGATTGAGATAATAATGATTATGATAATATTAATGATAATAATTATAATAATAATAATAATAATAATAATGATAATAATAATGATAATAATAATAATAATAATAATAATGATAACAATAATAATAATAATGATATTATTATCAATAATAATAACAATAATGATAATAATGATAAAAAAAATTTTTCAAAATATCATATCTATCTCTTTGCATCAATCATCAAGTCATTCCCAAGCGCCAGCCAGGCCAAGATATCGTCATTCGCATGAAAGAGCCAGGAAAGGCCTCGGTGAGCGGATCCGAGGCCAAACAGCAGATCATAAGATAGGGTTGCTACTCCAAGGAACCCGGGTGACGTCATGTGAAGGGCGGGGCTTCAACGTCACTGATAGTTTGCTAGTTTGCGGATGACGTCACCCGGGTTGGTCAGCGCAGCAACCCATCCTTATGATATGCTGTTTGGTTCCTCTTCCGCTCACCGAGGCCTTCCTGGCTTTGGGGCTCTGATTCTGGCGTTTGAGCAAGACTTTCTACGAAGATATATGGGTTCATATATATATATATATATATATATATATATATATATATATATATATATATATATATATATATATAGATAGATAGATAGATAGATAGATAGATAGATAGATATAGATAGAGATAACTAGATATAGACGCAGTAGAGAGAGAGAGAGAGAGAGAGAGAGAGAGAGAGAGAGAGAGAGAGAGAGAGAGAGAGAGAGAGAGTTCTGATTGTAGATAAGATAATAAAGTATGTGAATGAATAACAGGAACATAATTATTATTTATAAAGATAATTAAAGCAAAAAGAAGGAAGTACACACAAGCACACGATCAAGATAAAAAAAGGAAATATATGAAATAAAACTTCGAAGATTGTTTATTATTAATATTTGATAGGAAATGATAATGATAATAATAAGAAGACGAATAAGAATATGAATGATGAAAATAATGATAACAATGATGATAATAATAATGATAATAATAATAATTAATAATAATGATAATAATAATAATAATAATAATAATAATAATAATAATAATAATAATAATAATAATAACAATAATAACAATAATGTTAATGACAATAATGAAACACTATGTGAAAAATGGATATCTATATCTTTGCCTCAATCATCAAGTCCTCATTCCCAAGCGCCAGCCAGGCCAAGACATCGTCATTCGCATGAAATAGCCAGGAAAGGCCTCGGTGAGCGGATCCGAGGCCAAACAGCAGATCATAAGATAGGGTTGCTACTCCGAGCAACCCGGGTGACGTCATGGGAAGGGCGGGGCCTACACACGACTGCTAGTTTGTTGGGTACAGCCCCGCCCTTTTCATGACGTCACCCGTCCTTATGATGGTGTCTAAGCGAAATAATTGAGAATTTGTGCTTGTGAATCAAATGAAAAATTGCCAGGAAAGGCCTCGGTGAGCGGATACGAGGCCAAACAGCACATCATAAGGTAGGGTTGCTACTCCAAGCAACCCGGGTGACGTCATGTGAAGGGCGGGGCTTCAACGTCACTGATAGTTTGCTAGTATCCGGATGACGTCACCCAGGTTGGTCAGCGCAGCAACCCATCCTTATGATCTGCTGTTTGGTTCCTCTTCAGCTCACCGAGGCCTTTCCTGCTGCCTTCGTGGCTCTGATTCTTGTGTTTGAGCCAAGACTTTACACGAAGATAAATGTTTTTGTATTGATATATATAGATAGATAGATAGATAATTTTGTAAGTTGTGGTGGTCAG
>NC_092276.1:10870744-10883244 GCF_036320965.1 Panulirus ornatus
TATGATATGCTGTTTGGTTCCTCTTCCGCACACCGAGGCCTTTCTGGCTTTGGAGCTCTGATGCTGGCGTTTGAGCAAGACTTTCTACGAAAAGATCTGGGTTTTTCTAATATAATATAATATAATATATACGTATATATATATATATATATATATATATATATATATATATATATATATATATATATATATATATATATATATATCGTACTACTATTCGCTATTTCCCGCGTTAGCAAGGTAGCGTTAAGAACAGAGGACTGGGCCTCTGAGGGAATATCATCACCTGGCCTCGTTCTCTGTTCCTTCTTTTGGAAAATTAAAAAAAAAAAAAAGAAACACACACACACACACACACACACACACACACACACACACACACACACATATATATATATATATATATATATATATAGAGAGAGAGAGAGAGAGAGAGAGAGAGAGAGAGAGAGAGAGAGAGAGAGAGAGAGAGAGTAAACAAAGCTTGTGAATGAATAACAGAAACCTAATTATTGTTTATATACAGATAACGAAAGCACAAAGACGGAAGTACACACAGCCACACAGTCTAGATGAAAAAGGAAACATATGAAATAAAACTTCGAATACTGTTTATTATCATTTTTTGATAAGAAATGATATTAGTAATAATAGTAATAATAATAAAGACAATAATAATAATAATAATGATAATGATACAATGATAATAATAATAATGTAAATAGTAATGATAATAATGGTGATAATAAAAATGATGATAATAATAATATTAACAACAATAATATTAACAATAATGATAACAATAATAATAATAATACTAATACTAGTGATAATGATAATAGTAAAAATGAAAATAATATTAATAATAAAAATGAAATTATCTCTTTGCCTCAATCATCAAGTTATTCCCAAGCGCCAGCCAGGCCAAGACATCGTCATTCGCATGAAATAGCCAGGAAAGGCCTCGGTGAGCGGATCCGAGGCCAAACAGCAGATCATAAGGTAGGGTTGCTACTCCGAGCAACCCGTGTGACGTCATGTGAAGGGAGGAGCCTCAACGTCACTGATAGTTTGCTAGTTTCCGGATGACGTCACCCGGGTTGATCAACGCAGCAACCCATCTTATGATATGCTGTTTGGTTCCTCTTCCGCTGACAGAGGCCTTTTGCCTCTGATTCTATAGATTTCATGTGGTATTTTATTTTTTCTGTTTTTGTTTTGCTTTTGTTATTCATTATTTTTATATCCATGTTTGCCCTTATTTGGACGTTATTATATCATGTTAGTGCTTTTGTCTTTGATTTTCTCTTGTCTCGTTTGTTTCTATTATCTTTATGTGTCTTTTTAATGGTCAATACGTATTTGTGTTTTTGTTTGTTAATGATGCTGGTGTATATTTTTTAAAAGTGTTTCCAATGATTTCTCCTACCGTATTTTCTTCAAATTTCTTAGTTTTTCGATTGAGTTTGTTAATCTCTTGCTGGATTTGATCTTACCAAAAGTTTACGCCTTTTTTTCTCTTTTTACTCGTTAATCTTAATTGTTTACAGTTTCATTCATTTCGTTGTAGGTGCATTTGTGTAATCACCAATGTGTAGTGTATGGTGACGGGAGACGTGTTCTTGACGAACCAATCCGGTTTCATTATCCATCATAATCCTCCTATAATCCGGATTATATTTCTTCCCGTGTTTTTCATCTCATGTTTTCCTATTTCTGTTTTCTTAGTTCCTATTGCTCTCTCTCCTTTACTTTGTCATTGTTTTTGTAATAACACGTCTCCCCTATCTTGTTTATGTCATTTGCTTAATTCTATGGCAGGTCTTAATCTATCTTTTATTCATGTAATTACAAGTCTTACTATCACAGAACTTATATTCTATATAATGGAAAGTCTTATATATATATATATACGAGCAAAGTGCATAGGAACGCGCACTTTCATACAACATACAAACCTCCAACAGCCAGGATCGAACCCCGGACCCTTGTGCAACAGGCACGAGTGATACCACTAGGCTATGAACTCCAGTTAGTAGCAACTGATGCAATTGAGTGACTGATGTATCAGTCAGATAACAGACTCCTCGCATCATCCAGTGTGACCCAGGGTGAATATAATGACTCCCCAGTGGATGTATGACGCCAGGATGCACCCTGTGTGTGGGGTGGTCATGGGTGGAGCTGTCGTTTATGTAGGGGTGAGGTGATCATCATGTTCAGGTCACTCATGTCTGTAGAGATGCTGAAGCGTGTGTTTCAGGTGTCGACAGGTCTCCAAACCACACTGTAACGTTGTGAAATGTATGAAAAACTGTTAACAGATAATAGATAAGTAGGTGCGTAAATCGAAACCTCCGCAAGTCGACAACCATTTAATTTCACCCAGAACTCTTATGACCTAAAAAGGTTGTGTCTCCCCACCCAATTAGTTCGTTTTCTTTAGTTCATAGTCGCACAGCTCTTGTTTTCTATTGGTATTGAAAAACTGGGACTGTTGTATTCTAGCCCACCACAACTTACAAAACTATTTATCTATCTATCTATATATATCAATACAAAAACATATATCTTCGTGTAAAGTCTTGGCCCAAACACAAGAATCAGAGCCACGAAGCCAGCAGGAAAGGCCTCGGTGAGCGGAAGAGGAACCAAACAGCAGATCATAAGAATGGGTTGCTGCGCTGACCAACCTGGGTGACGTCATCCGGAAACTAGCAAACTATCAGTGACGTTGAAGCCCCGCCCTTCAGATGACGTCACCCGGGTTGCTCGGAGTAGCAACCCTCTCTTATGATCTGCTGTTTGGCCTCGGATCCGCTCACCGAGGCCTTTCCTGGCTATTTCATGCGAATGACGATGTCTTGGCCTGGCTGGCGCTTGGGAATGAGGACTTGATGATTGATGCAAAGAGATAGATATGTCATTATTGAATAGTTTCATTATTATCATTATTATCATTATTATTATTAGTAGTATTATTATCATTATTATCATTATTATTATAGTATTATTGATATTATTATAATTGTTATTATCATCATTATTATTGTTATTATTGTCATTATTATTGTTATCATTATTTTTATCATATTATTATTTCTTATCAAATATTAACAATGAACAATCTTCGAAGTTTGGTTTCATATGTTTTCTTTTTCATCTTGCCTTTGTGCTTGTGTGTACTTCCGTCTTTCTACTTTAATTATATTTTTATAAATAAGAATCAGGTTATTGCTATTCATTCACATGCTTTGTCCTATGTAAAATGATAACTCCGTTCATATATATATATATATATATGTACGAACAAAGTGAATATGAACGAGCACCTTCATTGAACATAAAACCACCAACAGCCAGGATTGAACCCGGGACACCTGTCCAACAGGCAGGAGCGTTACCGCTCGGCTATGATCGCCAGTTAGGTAGATGACTATCCGAATACTATGTACTCGAATACCCTTCGTCTCAGGTTGGTTTATAACTGTACGATCATCTCCTAGCGGTAACGCTCCCGCCTTTTGGACAGGGGTCCCGGGTTCGATGTTGGATGTTTGTATGATATATATTTTATGTCTATATCTATTTATAGAGATACCTTTCTATTTTTCTATCTATCTATCAATATATATATATATATATATATATATATATATATATATATATATATATATATATATATATATATATATATATATATATATATATATATTCAAATATCAAACCCATATATCTTCGTATAAAGTCTTCCTCAAACGCAAGAATCAGAGCCCCAAAGTCAGGAAAGGCCTCGGTGAGCGGAAGCCGAGCCAAACAGCAGATCATAAGGTAGGGTTGCTACTCCGAGCAACCCGGGTGACGTTATCTGAAGGTCGAGGCCTGGACATGAATGTTATTTTGCTGGGTATAGCCCCGCCCCTCTGACGACGTCACCGCGGAAGGCCAGAGCAGGAACCCAGTCTTATGATCTGCTGTTTTAGGTGTTTTCCCCCCACGGAGGCCTTTTCTCTTCGAGAGCAGCTTCATACAATGATGAAAAATATGTGTATAGTTTCTCTTATCCTATTAGTGGCTATAATAATCTTTATTTAGCGTGATATAAGGATGGGTTGCTACTCCGCGCTACCCGGGTGACGTCATCGGAAGGGCGGGGCCTCAACGTCACTGATAGTTTGCTGGTTTCCGGATGACGTCACCCGGGTTGATCAACGCAGCAACCCATCTTATGTTCTGGTGTTTGTTTCTACTTCCGCTCACAGAGGGCTTTTGCTTCTGATTCTATCGATTTCATGTAGTATTTTCTTTCTTCTGGTTTTGTTTTGCTTTGTTATTCATTACTGTTGTCTCCATATTTGTCATTATTTAGACTTTATTATATCATTTTAGTGCTTTTGTCTCTATTTTTCTCTTATCCCGTTTGTTTCTATTATCCTCATGTCTATTTTTAATGGTCAATACGTATTTGTGTTTTTGCTTGTTAATCAGGCTGGTTTATGTTTTTTAAAGTGTTTCCAATGATTTTTCCTACCGTATTTTCTTTTTGTTTCTTAGTTTTTTCTAAGTGAGTTTATTAATCTTTAGCTGGATTTGATCTTACGAAAAGTTTTCGCCTTTTTTTTTACCTCTTTTCATTCACTGATATTTTTTGTTTATAGTTTCATTCTTTTCGATGAAGGTACATTTGTGTAATCACCAATGTGTAGTGCATGGTGGGGAAGGACGCGTTCTTGACGATCCGATCCGGTTTCATTATCCGGCATAATCCTCCTATAATTAGGATTCTATTTTTTTCCTGTGTTTTTGACCTCATGTTTTCCTATTTTTGTTTTCTTTGTTCCTATTGCTTACTTTCCTTTACTTTGTCATTGTTTTTGTAATAACACGTCTTGCCTATCTTTTTGTTATTCAATGTTTATGTAATTTGATTAATGTGATGGTAGGTCTTAATCTATCTTTTATTCATATAATTACAGGCCTTACTATTACATTATGTACACACAGAACGTATATTCTGTATAATGAGAAGTCTTGTATGTGTATATACATGAACAAATTGCAAATGGACGCGCACCTTCATAGAACATACAAACCTTCAACAGACAGGATCGAACCCGGGACCCTTGAGCAACAGGCATGAGCGATACCACTAGGCTATGGACTTCAATATTAGTAACTGGTGCAATTCAGTGACTGATGTATCAGTCAGACAACAGACTCTTCGCATCATCCAGTGTGACCCAGGGTGAACATATTGACTGTCCAGTGGATGTATGACGCCAGGATGCACCCTGTGTGTGGGATGGCCATGGGTGGAGCTGTCGTTTATGTAAGGGTGAGGTGATCATCATGGTCAGGTCGCTCAATCCTGTAGGGATGCTGAAGCGTAAGCTTCAGGTGTTGACAGGCCTCCAGACCACAGTGCAACGTTCTGAAATGTATGATAAACTGTTAACAGATAATTGACACAAATATAGATAAGTAGGTGCGTAAGTCGAAACCTACGCAAGTCGACAACCATTTAATTTCACCCAGAAGAACTCTTGTGACCTAATAAAGTTCTGTCTATCCACCCACTAGTTCATATTCTTTAGTTCAAAGTCGCACAATCTAGTTTCCTATTGGTATCGAAGAACGGGGACTGTTGTATTCTTGTCCACTACAACTTACAACACTATCTATCTATCTATCTATATATATATATAAATATAAAAACATATATCTTCGTGGGATGTTTTGGCCCAAACACAAGAAACAGAGCTACAAAGCCAGCAGGAAAGGCCTCGATGAGCGGAAGAGGAACCAAACAGTAGATCATAAGGATGGGTTGCTGCGCTGACCAACCCGGGTGACGTCATCCGGAAACTAGCAAACTATCAGTGACGTTGAGGCCCCGCCCTTCAGATGACGTCACCCGGGTTGCTCGGAGTAGCAACCCTATCTTATGATCTGCTGTTTGGCTCGCTTTCCGCTTACCGAGGCCTTTCCTGCTGGCTTTGTAGCTCTGTTTCCCGTCTTTGGGCCAAGACTTTCCACTAAGATATATGTTTTTATATGTCTTGGCCTGGCTGACGCTTGTGAATGACTTTGATGATTGATGCAAAGAGATAGATATGACAGTATTGAATAGTTTCATTATCATTATTATTATTGTTATTATTATTATTATTATTACCATTATTATTATATCATTGATATTTCTATTATTGTTATTATCATCATAATTACGTATTGTTATTATTATCATTATTATCATTATTATTGTTATTATCATGGTTATCATATTATTATATCTTATCAAATGTTAATAATAAACAGGGTTCGAAATTTTATCTTGACTGTGTGCTTGTGTGTACTTCCGTCTTTCTGCTTTAATTATCTTCTTACAAATAATATTCAGGTTATTGTTATTCATTCACGTGCTTTGTCCTATGTAAAATGAGAACTCAGTTCATATATATATATATATATATATATATATATATATATATATATATTTATATATATATGAACAAAGTGCTTATAAACGAGCTCCTTCATAGAACATACAAAACTCCAACAGTCAGAATTGAACCCGAGACACCTGTGCAACAGGCGGGAGCGTTACCGCTCGGTTATGATCGCCACGTAGGTAGATGACAATTCGAATACTATGTACTCGAATACTCTTAGTCTCACGCTGGTATGCATATAACTGTATGATTATAGCCTAGCGGTAACGCTCCCGCCTGTTGCACAGGGGTCCCGGGATCGATCCTGGTTTTTGGAGATTTGTATGATAAACAAATTATGTCTATATCTATATATAGAGATACCTTTCTATCTATCTATCTATCTATATATATATATATATATATATATATATATATATATTATCCCTGGGGATAGGGGATGAAGAATACTTCCCACGTATTCCCTGCGTGTCGTAGAAGGCGACTAAAAGGGGAGGGAGCAGGAGGCTGGAAATCCTCCCCTCTCGTTTTTTTTTTTCTTTTTTTTAATTTTCCAAAAGAAGGAACAGAGGGGGGCCAGGTGAGGATATTCCACAATGGCCCAGTCCTCTGTTCTTAACGCTACCTCGCTAATGCGGGAAATGGCGGATAGTTTAAAAGAAAGAAAGAAAGATATATATATATATATATATATATATATATATATATATATATATATATATATATATATATATATATATATATATATATATATATATGCTAATAACAAACTCATATATCTTCGTAGAAAATCTTGCTCAAACGCCAGAATCAGAGTTCTCATTTTACATAGGACAAAGCACGTGAATGAATGGCAATAACCTGAATATTATTTGTAAGAAGATAATTAAAGCAGAAAGACGGAAGTACACACAAGCACACAGTCAATATAGAATTTCGAACCCTGTTTATTATTAACATTTGATAACATATAATAATATGATAAACGTGATAATAACAATAATAATGATAATAATGATAATAATAACAATACTTAATTATGATGATGATAACAATAATGAAAATATCAATGATATAATAATAATGGTAATGATAATAGTAATAATGAAAATGATAATAATGATAATGAAACTATTCAATACTGTCATATCTATCTCTTTGCATCAAACATCAAAGTCATTCACAAGTGTCAGCCAGGCCAAGACATATAAAAACATATATCTTAGTGGAAAGTCTTGGCCCAAAGACTGGAAACAGAGCTACAAAGCCAGCAGGAAAGGCCTCGGTAAGCGGAAAGCGAGCCAAACAGCAGATCATAAGATAGGGTTGCTACTCCGAGCAACCCGGTTGACGTCATCTGAAGGGCGGGGCCTCAACGTCACTGATAGTTTGCTAGTTTCCGGATGACGTCACCCGGGTTGGTCAGCGCAGCAACCCATCCTTATGATCTGCTGTTTGGTTCCTCTCACCGAGGCCTTTCCTGTTGGCTTTGTAGCTCTGTTTTCTTGCCTTTGGGCCAAGACATCCCACGAAGACATATGTTTTTATATTGATATATATATATATAGATAGGCAGATAGATAGATAGATAGATAGTGTTGTAAGTTGTGGTGGACAAGAATACAACAGTCCCCGTTGTTCAATACCAATAGGAAACAAGAGCTGTGCGACTTTGAACTAAAGAAAACGAACTAGTGGGGTGGGGAGATACAACTTTTTTAGGTCACAAGAGTTCTTCTGGGTGAAATTAAATGGTTGTCGACTTGCGTAGGGTTTCGACTTACGCACCTACTTATCTATCTTTGTGTCAATTATCTTTTAGCAGTTTTTCATACATTTCAGAACGTTGCACTGTGGTCTGTAGGCCTGTCAACACCTGAAGCTTACGCTTCAGCATCCCTACAGGATTGAGCGACCTGACCATGATGATCACCTCACTCCTACATAAACGACAGCTCCACCCATGGCCATCCCACACACAGGGTGCATCCTGGCGCCATACATCCACTGGGCAGTCATTATGTTCACCCTGGGTCACACTGGATGATGCGAAGAGTCTGTTATCTGACTGATACATCAGTCACTGAATTGCACCAGGTACTGATATTGAAGTCCATAGCCTAGTGGTATCGCTCATGCCTGTTGCACAAGGGTTCCGGGTTCGATCCTGTCTGTCGAAGGTTTGTATGTTCTATGAAGGTGCGCGTCCATTTGCAATTTATTCATGTATATACACATACAAGACTTCTCATTATACAGAATATACGTTCTGTGTGTCCATAATGTAATAGTAAGGTCTGTAATTATGTGAATAAAAGATAGATTAAGACCTACCATCACATTAAGCAAATTACATAAACATTGAATAACAAAAAGATAGGCAAGACGTGTTATTACAAAAACAATGACAAAGTAAAGGAAAATAAGCAATAGGAACAAAGAAAACAAAAATAGGAAAATATAAGGTCAAAAACACAGGAAAAAAATAGAATCCCAATCAAAGGAGGATTATGCCGGATAATGAAACCGGATCGGATCGTCAAGAACGCGTCCTTCCCCACCATGCACTACACATTGGTGATTACACAAATGTACATTCAACGAAAAGAATGAAACTATAAACAAAAAATATCAGTGAATGAAAAGAGGTAAAAAAAAAGGCGAAAACTTTTCGTAAGATCAAATCCAGCAAAAGAGTAATAAACTCAATTAGAAAAAACTAAGAAACAAAAAGAAAATACGGTAGGAAAAATCATTGGAAACACTTTAAAAAATATAAACCAGCCTGATTAACAAACAAAAACACAAATACGTATTGACCATTAAAAATAGACATGAGGATGATAGAAACAAACGGGACAAGAGAAAAATAGAGACAAAAGCAATAAAATGATATAATAAAGTCTAAATAAGGACAGATATGGATACAACCGTAATGATTAACAAAAGCAAAACAAAACCAGAAGAAAGAAAATACCACATGAAATCGATGGAATCAGAAGCAAAAGGCCTCTGTGAGCGGAAGAGGAAACAAACACCAGAACATAAGATGGGTTGCTGCGTTGATCAACCCGGGTGACGTCATACGGAAACCAGCAAACTATCAGTGACGTTGAGGCCCCGCCCTTCCGATGACGTCACCCGGGTAGGGCGGAGTAGCAACCCATCCTTATATCACGCAAAATAAAGATTATTATAGCCACTAATAGGATAAGAGAAACTATACACATGTTTTTAATCATTTTATGAAGCTACTCTCGAAGTGAAAAGGCCTCCGTGGGGGGAAAACACCTAAAACAGTAGATCATAAGACTGGGTTCCTGCTCTGGCCTTCCGCGGTGACGTCGTCAGAGGGGCGGGGCTATACCCAGCAAAATAGCATTCATGTCCAGGCCTCGACCTTCAGATAACGTCACGCGGGTTGCTCGGAGTAGCAACCCTACCTTATGATCTGCTGTTTGGCTCGGCTTCCGCTCACCGAGGCCTTTCCTGACTTAGGGGCTCTGATTCTTGCGTTTGAGGAAGACTTTATACGAAGATATATGGGTTTGATATTTGCATATATATATATATATATATTTTTTTTTTTTTTTTTTTTTTTTTTCAAACTATTCGCCATTTCCCGCGTTAGCGAGGTAGCGTTAAGAACTGAGGACTGGGCCATTGAGGGAATATCCTCACCTGGCCCCCTTCTCTGTTCCTTCTTTTGGAAAATTAAAAAAAAAAAAAAAAAAAAAAAAAAAAAAAAAAATATATATATATATATATATATATATATATATATATATATATTAATAGATAGAAAAATTGAAAGGTATCTCTATAAAAAGATATAAACATAATATATATATCATACAAACATCCAACATCGAACCCGGGACCCCTGTCCAAAAGGCGGGAGCGTTACCGCTAGATGATCGTACAGTTATAAACCAACGTGACCCGAAGGGTATTCGAGTACATAGTATTCGCATAGTCATCTACCTAACTGGCGTTCATAGCCGAGCGGTAACGCTCCTGCCTGTTGGACAGGTGTCCCGGGTTCAATCCTGGCTGTTGGTGGTCTGTATGTTCAATGAAGGTGCTCGTTCATATGCACTTTGTTCGTACATATATATATGAACGGAGTTATCATTTTCCATAGGAAAAAGCATGTGAATGAATAGCAATAACATGATTCTTATTTATATAAATATAATTAAAGTAGAAAGACGGAAGTACACACAAGCACACGGGCAAGATAAAAAAGAAGACATATGAAACAAAACTTCGAAGATTGTTCATTGTTAACATTTGATAAGAAATAATAATATGATAAATATGATGATAACTATAATAACAACAATAATAACAATAATAATGATGATAATAGCAATAATAATAATAATATCAATGATACTATAATAATAATGATAATAATGATAATAATAATAATGATAATAATAATAATAATAATAATAATAATGATAATAATGAAACTATACAATAATGACATATCTATCTCTTTGCATCAATCATCAAGTCCTCATTCTCAAGCGCCAGCCAGGCCAAGACATCGTCATTCGCATGAAATAGCCAGGAAAGGCCTCGGTGAGCGGATCCGAGGCCAAACAGCAGATCATAAGAGAGGGTTGCTACTCCGAGCAACCCGGGTGACGTCATCTGAAGGGCGGGGCTTCAACGTCACTGATAGTTTGCTAGTTTCCGGATGACGTCACCCAGGTTGGTCAGCGCAGCAACCCATTCTTATGATCTGCTGTTTGGTTCCTCTTCCGCTCACCGAGGCCTTTCCTGCTGGCTTCGTGGCTCTGATTCTTGTGTTTGGGCCAAGACTTTACACGAAGATATATGTTTTTGTATTGATATATATAGATAGATAGATAGATAGTTTTGTAAGTTGTGGTGGGCAGGAATACAACACTCCCAGTTGTTCAATACCAAGAGAAAACAAGAGCTGTGCGACTATGAACTAAAGAAAACGAACTAATTGGGTGGGGAGACACAACCTTTTCAGGTCATAAGAGTTCTGGGTGAAATTAAATGTTTGTCGACTTGCGTAGGTTTCGATTTACGCACCTACTTATCTATTATCTGTTAACAGTTTTTCATACATTTCACAACGTTACAGTGTGGTTTGGAGACCTGTCGACACCTGAAACATACGCTTCAGCATCTCTACAGACATGAGTGACCTGACCATGATGATCACCTCACCCCTACATAAACGACTGCTCCACCCATGACCACCCCACACACAGGGTGCATCCTGGCGTCATACATCCACTGGGGAGTCATTATATTCACCCTGGGTCACACTGGATGATGCGAGGAGTCTGTTATCTGACTGATACATCAGCCACTCAATTGCATCAGTTGCTACTAATTGGAGTCCATAGCCTAGTGGTATCACTCGTGCCTGTTGCACAAGTGTCCCGGGTTCGATCCTGGCTGTTAGAGGTTTGTATGTTGTATGAAAGTGCGAGTTCCTATGCACTTTGTTCGTATATATATAAGACTTTCTATTATATAGAATATAAGTTCTGTGATTGTAAGACTTGTAATCACATGAATAAAAGATAGATTAAGACCTGCCATTAAATAAAGCAAATCACATAAAGAAGATAGGGAAGACGTGTTATTACAGAAACAATGACAAAGTAAAGTAAAGAGAGCAATAGGAACTAAGAAAACAGAAATAGGAAAACATGAAATGAAAAACACGGGAAGAAATATAATCCGGATTATAGGAGGATTATGATGGATCATGAAACCGGATTGGTTCGTCAAGAACGCGTCTCCCGTCACCATACACTACACATTGGTGATTACACAAATGCACCTACAACGAAATGAATGAAACTATAAACAATTAAGATTACTGAATAAAAAGAGAAAAAAAAGGCGTAAACTTTTGGTAAGATCAAATCCAGCAAGAGATTAATAAACTCAATCGAAAAACTAAGAAATTTGAAGAAAATACGGTAGGAGAAATCATTGGAAACACTTTAAAAAAATATACACCAGCATCATTAACAAACAAAAACACAA